>NC_092363.1:2609587-2648620 GCF_030848805.1 Temnothorax longispinosus | reverse complement strand
CTGCGATTTCATTGACGCTAGAAACCAGCGTCAAATATAGTCACGTGACTAAATTTGACGCTCGTCTGATGGAGGGAGAAGTAAGCGGCAAAACGTGCGCGTCGTGAAACCGCCGCTTTTGACTTGCGATAACAGTTTGTCCCCAACAAGGTTATGTTTGTCTGAGTATTTTGAACATAATGGCCTTCATGCAGAAATATCGTACATGGGTGACAGAACGTGCGAGGCAGTTGAATAATGCTCAAGAGGAACAACTCCTGAATGACATGCTACTAATTGTCATTGTGCATGAAATATTGCGGACGAACTCAGAGGAGAAAAAGAAACGGATCTACACAAAAAAGCGTTTTTGGGTACATCCTATATTTAGATTGAGAAATAAGTATGGGTTTTACCATGCAATATATCCAACTCTATCGAGGTATAACCCTAAGTTTAAAAACTATATGCGGATGTCATTATCGCAATTTGAGGACCTGCTGCATTTGGTTGCACTTCATATCACAAAACAGACTGTGACTCGAGATCCCATACCTGCTGCAGCACGATTATCTCTGACATTAAGGTAAGCTGGATATGTTAAATCGAACGTGTTCTTTTCATAAGGACAATATTACATACAGAATCTTTTTTTCAGATACTTGGCTACTGGTGATTCAATGAACTCCATGTCATATCAGTATCTTGTTGGAACTACGACATCAGTGTCAAACATTATTACCGAGACATGTGCAGCATTATGGGATTGCCTTGCTAAAAAAGTGCTTCCTTTTCCATTAAGTAAGGAAGATTGGCTCAATATCGCACAAGATTTCGAAGATTGCTGGAATTTTAATCACTGCATTGGCGCAATTGACGGAAAACACGTTGCTATTCAGGTATTTCTTTTATTTGACATTATCTAATAATGGCAACTGGCGAGCTAGCTATATAATTCCATTTGTTTTAGTGTCTTCATAATGTTGGCTCTTTATATTACAACTACAAGAGCTATCATAGCATTGTACTGCTCGGAATATGTGATGCCAACTACATGTTTACGTTCGTCGACATCGGAGCTTATGGCAGACGTAGTGATGGCGGAATTTTCCGAGATTCTATTGTGGGTCAGAAATTTTATAATAGAGAAATGGGACTGCCAGAACCTAAGAAACTCACGGTCGATAGTGATCCTATGCTATATGTTCTTGTTGCCGATGAAGCATTCCAGTTAACTGATTTCATGCTAAGACCATATCCAGGAAAAGGAGGACTTAATCACGAAAAAAACATCTATAATTATCGCCTCAGTCGTGCTCGTAGAACAATCGAGAATTCTTTTGGAATTCTTGTGAGTCAATGGAGAATATTGAAAAAGCCTATTGACGCTACGGTAAAAAATACAATGCAAATTGTCCAGGCCATTATTTGCATTCATAATTGGCTTCGAAAACAGGTTTTAGACAAAAACGAATATATTTCTGCGGACATGATTAATCACGATGGACCTAGTGATTTTATTCCTGAAAATTGGAGGAAGGAAATTGGTAGTAGTCATGCCTTGAGAGATCTTGGTAATTGTGGCACTAACAATTCTTCTCGAGATGCCATGAACATCAGGAATGAATTTTGCGATTATTTTAACGGCGAGGGTGCTATACCCTGGCAGTATCTTCAATAGCAGTAATTAAAATTATCATCATTATGTTTGATTTTTTTGACATTTTAATTCAATCAAAATTGTATATATAAGTCATTTAATTAATCATAAGTAGACTACAATAATACTTATTTATATTATATTAATAAAATTATTCTTATACCGCTTTTTTTAAATATGTATTACACGTGTACCGTCATAATATACGCAACTACATCCATATTTTGAAGAAAAAAATAAAAAGATCTAAAAAAATTTAAACAATATATTATATAACTATAGAAGTCTATATAACTATAGATTTATTTATTTTGTTAAAATAAAAAATAAAAAAATTTTTATAATTATGCTCGTATAAAAAAATATAAAATGTGTTGTCGGAATCTTCTAAAACATCCAGCTGAAAAAAACTTAGTTATTATTCCTTTCTTCCTGTAGTCTGGAGAAGGTCATTTGGACAATATCATGTAGAGTTCGCATTTGTAGTTGAGGCGACATTTTGCGCAAATGTAATGCTGCTGTTTGTAGCATATATGATCCACCTCATCGAATGGATCATCTATATTTGGTGGTGCAACATTTTGCGCCTTTTCTCGTCTCTCAAAAATTTGGATTAGTTTATCCAACGGATTCGTAAAACCAACTGAAATATTGCTATTAATAGTGGAATTGGTATTGAGTCTTCGTCTTTTTCCACTCGTAAAAGTACTTGATAAGGTTGGCGCTGCAAACAAATTTTTATATTAGTTATAGTTGATATAAAAAAATAATAATAATAAAACAATGATCATACTTTCTGTGCTACTACTGTCATTTGGATTTATGTCAATCGGACTTTCTACTTGAGAAGTTGACTGGTCCACCGATAATAGCTCGTTCTCTGTGCTAGGAATATTACTCGACGTGCTACAATAAATGAACAAAGTAAAAATTACAGAAACAAATTGTGGAATTACAGTAATTTTATCGCTGTCTAATGATGTTCCTGGCACAAAGAATGAGCAATTTTAGAAATTTGGTCGAGTAGTTAGCCTCAAGATCAAGTGCAAAGTCTGTTTGACATGGACAACATATGCAGTAGCTGGGATAGTATAATGGTTGTTATTATTATTGCTATTGTTAGAAAATAATTTAATAATAATAATAAATAATAAATTAATTAATTAAAAATAAATATAGTTGGATTATTATTATTATTATTAAATAATTTTCAAATAATAGCAATAATAATAACAGAACCATTATACTACCAGAGAGCTATTGTTGTCCATGCCATACAGAATTTGTAATTTGTACTTGATCTTGAAACTGATGTCTACTATTGTGTTGTGCCAGGAACATTACTTTATAATAATAACAAAAATCAGTTATTTAATTACTCCTTCGATAGACTGGTATCACGAAGAAACTCCATTATGTTATAATGCTTCCACTTGTGACGGTCCTCATTTTCATTCCTCCCAGATCCACTCGGAAGGTACTGCTCTGACTGGACAATTTTGCGATATGTATCGCGTAATGATTTAAATTTCTGCTGTACAGCAGTTGCGTCGAGTACATCTAGAAAAATCAGATTTTATCATATCCAACTAATCCAACTGTATAATATATTTATCTATTTACCATTCAATTCATCAGCAACTTCTTGCCAGAGTCGTTTCCGGGTTTCCTTGGATCTCCGGTCCACCGGTTGACTAATGTCTCACAGAGGCCTTCTATGTTGGATAGCCAAAATTAAATGTTCTTTCTCTTCTACCGACAATTTCTTTGAGGCCTTTCTTTTGGAAGGAGTTTTAAAATTTTTACTGCCAACATCATTTTCTTTAGATTGACAGCTGGAGTTCGCTAATTGGCAATTTCCTGCCACGACTAAAATTAAGTGAAAAAGTATTTGATTTTATTGTAGAGGAGCAGGAGAGTTTATTATTGTGTCAATTAATCCATAACTTACGTATATGCTGGTTGAAGGTTGCACCAATGTTGACCTCAACTATTTGCTCTACGCCGTCAATGTAGGCACGGCGTAAGCACGTTTTTCCATCATCTACAAACAAAATTATTATTTTAGTGAAATACACCTACAATGTAATAAAATGTACTTATAGTAGATAAAATGTATACTTAAAAGCGGGTAAAAATAGCGTGTCGCCTCATCGACATAACACCCAAATCCCTCCAGACATGCGTGGCCGTCCACATCGGCGACGTTGCAAATTGTTTCGCAAACCCCGCATGTCTGCACCATTGCAATTTCCTAAAAAAAAATTATTATTAATTATTATTTTAATGAAATGGACTAGCTAGCAAAGCTCGATCTTAGTGCTCAAAATCTTATATTACAAATTCAAAATATTCAAACGTTTCGGCATTAAATGGTGGTTTAAGAAAAATTAAAACGACCAAGGTTATAATTGTTTATCACTGATAAATGCCACATTTAGAGCCGAAATGTTTAAATGTTTTGAATTTGTAATATAAGATTTTAAGCATTAAAATCGAGCTTTGTTTGCTAGCCCATTCCATTGAAATTGTTTATATATGCGAACATGACTAATTGTTTATTATTAATTATTTAACATATCCAACTAATCCAAACATAGCTCTATCCCTCAACAAAAGTTATTTTAATCACTCATATATTTGCAGATATATCCAACTATAACCTAAAATGTAGAGTTATCATAACTTATTAATACCCTAAAAAGCAGCATATTTATCCACAAGAATGATCAAAATATTCCATATCTACCATATAATATTAATATATTATATTACTTACTTCATTCTCATTGATGTCACACCCATTGTATAACTTCAAACACGTCAAACCTTTGAATTTCGTAGCACGTTGAAAAAGTTGGAACGGTCTGAACTTTTTCCCCCACTACATTTTCTTGACGCCAAAAGTCACGTGACCCCATTTGACGCTGGTTTCTAGCGATAACATATCTTTTATTTAAAATAACCCAGATAAAATAAAACATAATTAAGACGCAATCTAAAAGACGTCTTATTATGTCCCGATTTTGGACATTGTGCTGTCTGGGAAGTGTGAAAGTGAAAGAAGAGAAAAAGTGAGAGAGGGAAAGAGGGCTATTAGATATTTAACTTAACATATAATATAAATATATAAAATAAATTAATATTTATCGATACATGTAAGATATAAATATTCTCAATTGTAATTGGTTGAGAATCAGTTTAATATTTATATCTTACATGTATCGATAAATATTAACTTATTTTATATTTTTATATTATATGTTAAATATACGTAATAGCCCTCTCTCCCTCTCTCACTTTTTTTCTTTTCGACACTGCAAACTGCAATGTATAATATGTACATTTGCAGATGTAGCACGGACGTGCACCAAAATAATATTTTATCGGAAATCAGTGTCGGGGAAAATGAACGTGGCTACGTAGTACCAATTTCGAAAATAGGGGCTTTCGATGTTCCCACGAAAAAGGCCGGGATGGCCTCTCTCAGGCTTCTCTCTGATACAATAGATTTATAGATATAGTATCATTGAATCAAAAAGAAGTCTGAGAGTGAACGTGCTTTCGTTTTTTAGATGAAACTTGTCCAGTGACACCTCCACGTGTCACTGGACGACACGTCATTGAACTATACGTAAGGTAGGATATTTCTGGTGGGTAACATGCTATGTTCATGATAATCACGATTCTGTTACATACACGATTGTTCGGTTCTACTCCGCGTACTGCATTCACAACAACACATTATAAAAATAATAACTATAAAAGTTGGAATAATTTAAACATAAAAGACATTAAGAATATAAGAAAAGTATATTTTTTTATTTTAATATTGTTAATTTTTTTATAATATATAAAACATATGTATATAATATAAAAAAACGAAATAGAGAAGATTAAATATAATATATACGGCATTGCTTAAATATATGTATGCATGACGAAAAGATGCACAATGCACCAAGCAGTTATAATTGTTTATACTATATAAATTTTTTTGACCGAATATATAATTACGATAGAAACCTTGAGATTTTGAAGTTTAGAATTTTCCTATATACAAACTATATATTTTTAATTAAAAAAAATCAATTAAAAAATTAATTAAGGTAAAACAAATCAATCTGTAGGAGCTCTTTACTATATCACCCTCCTTCAATTTTAAAATCAGCGGTTTTCCTAGCTTTCTTCAAATGCATGTTTTTTTTTTCATTTCTTGTTTCTTAACGTACAATTTTTATATATACAATTTAAAAAATATAATATTACGTTAAAAAATATACGTACATACAATTTAAAATATAAAAAAATCATAAAATATATTACAATTAAATTGCTTACACATTTCAGATATCTAATAACGATAAATTGTGGACAATAACATTAAATATATGAATATATGTATAAATGTGATAAAATTTCGCATTTCTTATCTTTTTTAATGTAGGCTATTTTGTTTTTTACCGAAAATAATTATAATATATAGAGATCTTGATTTGGAATTTTTCTTTACAAAATATTGATTCGTAAATGATACACTCTTAACTATTTGCAACAGATAAAATAATTAAATACCGTAGGTAATATGATTTTATTTCTCAGAAAAGATTGATTTATGTAACGGTAGCGAGATTTATTTATGAATTTTAACTTAATATTTGATAAAGAACGAATAAATAAGGAGTTTATTGTAATTATTGTACAATAAAAATTTATCACATAATATTTAGAATATATCTTAATGTTTTGTCCTAATATTTTATCAATACTTTTTTAATACATCATTGTGTAAAATTGTAATACAGATAAATACAGACTCTAAATACAGATGATAAATACTAACAATTTTTAGTTGTCAATTGGCATGTAAACAATTTGTCTTGCGGTCTACTACAGTAATTAATTTACTGCAAGAAGAGTTTTATTTTAGTCATCTCTAAAGAAATGGAAATTTTTTAATTTATTATTGAGCATTTATTTTAGATTACTAACTTTAGACTATACTTATCTGTACTTGCCCTACGTCTATAATTAAGTACAATTAAAATATATTAATAATGCAAATTATATACAAATATATTTATACAATATATTTATTGTATCTTATTATATTTATATTAATTGTTTACAAATTTTATATAAATTGTATATAAATATATTTATGTTAATATACAATAATAAAATTATCAAAGAAATAACAATATTTGGTAATTATGCAGTTTAGGGGAAGCACCTCCGATGACCTTGACCTTAACATATGTTGTCAAGGTCACCCTCCTGAGTGACCTTCAGAAGGTTTTAGCCGTCGCTCGTTTTTTATTAAAAAGTTATTAACAAAAAAAAGTTTGGCGACCTCACCGATTTCAATGACCTTGATATATGTTGTCAAGGTCATGACTCCGAGTGACCTTCAGAAGGTTTTAGCCGTCGCTCGCTATTCGTTAAAAAGTTATTAACAAAAAAAGTTTGGAAAATATAGCATATATAGGTGCATATATAGGTTAGTTGACGCGCTTTAAACACTTAAATACTTTTAAAGCGCGTCAACTAAACCTATGTAGGTTAGTGATCAACGATTTACTGCTTTAAATGTTGTGTTTTGGTAAAGCAGCGACTTTTTCGCAAAATAAAGTATTCTCTGCTTTAACAAAAAGACTTCAATTTATCAACAATTTACTGGTTTAAATGTTGTGTTTTGGTAAAGCAGCGACTTTTTCGCAAAATAAAGTATTCTCTGCTTTAACAAAAAAACTTCAATTTATCAACAATTTACTGCTTTAAATGTTGTGTTTTGGTAAAGCAGCGACTTTCTCGCAAAATAAAGTATTCTCTGCTTCAAAGAAAAACGTAATATTAGTCGTTTATGCCTCTCAGTACTTAAAATAACTGCTATATTTTCGAAACTTTTTTTGTTTATAACTTTTTAATAAAAAACGAGCGACGGCTAAAACCTTCTGAAGGTCACTCAGGAGGGTGACCTTGACAACATATGTCAAGGTCAAGGTCATCAGAGGTGCTTCCCCTAAACTGCATAATTACCCAATATTTTCTCTCAAAAGTAAAAGATTGTACCAATTGTATTAATTATCAGTTTATGTAAAAAAAATGTCTTATAATATCGGTATAATAGTAGATTTGTATATATATACTTAAAATTAATTTATATAAATTTATATAAAATTTGTATCGCGAAATATGTATGGTAAGTACAATAAAATAGCGTAAACAGTTAAAAATTAAAAAATAAAAAATAAAACAGATTTAACGAAATGTTTGCTACAAATTTTATCAGCAAAATAAGTGCAACAGAACCTACATATATTAACGGAACATACATAATTGCCAGCAAAAAACGAGATTCTGCGATTTCGTAATTATTTAAATAAAATATTCCATTTAAATTGTTACAAAATGATGGATTCTACTCAGTTTCTGCTAGAAATCTATTGTGAGAATTCCTCGATAAATTCTGCTATGCGGTAAAATATGAGCTTAATGCAGATGCAGCTGTCAATCGGCCAATTAAGCAGCCACAATTTTGCTCGAGCAAAACATTGTGGCAAAGTGGCATAATATTTTGCTCGAATCTGGTGGCATACTACTGCAGGATACATAAAGTAAATGTTAAAATAAAAAAATATGCAAATATGATAAAATTGTGCAATCATTTTGATTATGTTTAGTCTTGCATAACGAGATTGTCAGGATTTCGGTGAGCCCATTTTCTTTTGTTAATTTACAAATTATATAAGTATTATATGTAAGTATTATACATACAATACATTGCGACTGCGCACAAATGAAGCTTATTATTATAAATTAATATTATAAAAATTATTGTAAACTATTATAAATGGCCGGACGTTAATTATGATATTAAGAGATTAGACGTACCTCAGAGTTATTTTATCACAAATCAAATGTTGAATATTACTCTTAAACTTGCATATAACTGTTCAAGTTCCAAAGTTTATCTTCTACTAATCTACTCCAACCAAATATTCAAAATTCTCGATTTTTCACGGCAATCGGGCGAACAGAAGTAACATTGAAAAGACAAGATTTCGTTTTCTTCTGTGTCCAATATCGTCGTATTGGCAATACAGAGCGGGTTAAGCCTCATGAACTCCGTTATATAAGAGTCTAAGCAAGGCCTTTTGCAATAAAGGCAATAATTCGTTTCAGTCTCAAGAGACTCGAACTGCTTGAACAACTCAGGTGGTATGTTGTCTCTTTCTTTTCGGTATGTTGATCTACAGAAACATCAGAGCTATTATTTCGGCTCGAATCGTGTATCTTATTTCGAGCGGCGACATGCCATGCCCACAACGTGGGCAGAAAGAAGAATGGATGTGAAGCCAACAAACTTGTTCTTCAAGACCACTTTAGCTGCCAAGATACGAAGCGTCAACTCCTTGAAAATAAGAGTACCATCAAGTGTAAGAAAGTCATTCGTCGAAACGTCCAAAGTTTCCAGTTGCATGTTTATCATACTTCCCGGTAAATAGAACAATTTGTTATTCGATGATCTCAAAACTTGCAAGTTTCGTAGATTTCCGATGCTCTGCGGCAAATATCTCAGCGAGTTGTGGCAAACTATCAGCTCTGTCAAAGCACTTAACTTCCCGATGCACGCCGGTAGTACAATCATCAACTGTAATCAATGACAAATTGTGATTACTAATGACAATGGTCAATTAAATTCATTTCTCCGACAAAATCCGCGATCCATTTATTCCCGTGTAAAGATATAATACAACTTACTGAATTCTTGCTCAGATCCAGAAAACGTAGATTATTCTGAATGGCCGTTTGTTGCAGCCAGTGCCATTCAAATTCGTGGGACGCTCCAAAACCATATTATTCGATAGAACGAGCTTCTCAAGGTGAGGTAAGGTGCCCAAATCCCGTGGCAAAAATCTCAGCGAGTTATGGCAAACTATCAGCTCTGTCAAAGCACTTAACTTCCCGATGATGCACGCCGGTAGTACAATCATCAACTGTAATCAATGACAAATTGTGATTACTAATGACAATGGTCAATTAAATTCATTTCTCCGACGACAGAATTCGCGATCCATTTATTCCTATGTAAAGATAAAATACAACTTACTGAATTCTTGCTCAAGTCTAGAAAACGCAGATTATTCTGCATTGCAGTTGGTTGCAGCCAGTGCCATTTAAATTCGTCGGACGCTCCAAAACTATTGTTCGACAGAACAAGCTTTTCAAGGTGGGGTAAGGCGCCCAACTCTTTTGGCAAAGTGGTGATTCCACTGCAGTTTGATAAGTTCACGTATGTTAGCTGGTACCATACTGTAGGATCATCGAATGTAAGAGAGGATGGAACGTTATTATATCGTTCCGACTGAAGAATTTTTTTAAACGTTTCCTTATTTTCGTAAACATCGTTTGATTCAAGCGTGGAAAAGAGCTATCCGGATTTAGAAAGTTCTTAAAGTGAATAGCGTTAGTGGTTATCGCAATGTGGCCGCATAAATTTTATTGTAATTTTGTTATTATTAAGAAATAAACGTTTCGTGAATTCGTGAATTCTATCGTTGTATGTGATTGATCTGAAAAATACGTTTATTTGATAACGTTTCTTTATATAATTGGAAGCAGAATTGGAAGTTTTTCAAGGACTATAGAAATTATCACAAAATGTTACAGCCAAATTGTCTCTTAAACTTGACACATTATAATTAAAAGAAAAAAAAGAATCTGTTGCGCATTATTCTGCGTTTTATTACCTTGCTTGCTCCACCGCGTTTGCGAAAAAGGGTGAATTATTTTCTTTTCGACGCGGAAATTACCGAAGGTAGTGTTTCCTTACTAGAGTCTCGACATTTACTGACGTGTAATTTCATTGCTGTTTACTTGTTTCGTATATTGACGTTAGATTCAAATCTAAACCAATGTCGAGGTCAACGTTTAAAGTTGATAATATACCTTCTTTTTGACCGAATATAATTACGATAGAAACCTTGGTTAAATTTAAAATTTTCCTATACAAACTGTATATTTTTAATTTCAGAAATCAATTAAAGTTTGATTCAGTAAAAACAAACCAATCTGTAGAGACTCTCTACTACCCGCGTCTACCGGGTCTACCCCCGCCAATTAAAATCGGCGGTTCTTTTTTCTTCAAATGTATCTGTTTTCTTTTCTTTTCGAAATTTTTTTATCGTACAATTTGTATGTAACACACAATTTACGCGTAAACAATATAATATAAGTAACGTACAGAATATCATAAAAAAAAATACATTATACAACTAAATTACTTACACATTTCCGATACCTAGCTAATGGCAAGTTGCGGACAAAACCATCCGAAATGCATATAATATGACGAAATTCGCAATTCTTATCTTATTTTAATGTAGGCTGTTTTCTGTTTTTACCGAAAATAATTATAATAGATGAGACCTTGCTGAAATTTAGACTTTTTCTATACAAACTATATATTGATTAATAAATGATACGTACGCTCTTCTTAACTATAATATCTGTAGTAGATAAAATAATTAGATACCGTATAGGTAATATGATTTGATTTCTCAGAAGAAGTGATCAGTATATAGCGTAGACGCGGTAGTATACGTAACGAAATTTATTTATAAATTTCAACTCAATACTTGATAAAGAACGAATAAATAAGGAAGATATTGTAATTATTGTAATAAAAATTAATCATATAATAATATTTAAAATCTTAAAATGTCTTGTCCTAATATTTTTGTATTAATACTTGTAATACATTATTGTATAATAAAATTGCAATATAACTCTAAATTTATAGATAAATACTATTAATTTTTAATAATTAAATGTGGATGTAAATAATTTGTCTACTAGAGTAATTGATTTGCTGCAACAAGAGTTTTATTATATATATAGTCATCTAAAAAAATAAAAATTTTATAATTTGTTATTAAACATATATTTCAGATTACTAAAATTTCAGGCTACTTTTTACTTTTTACTGTACTTGTACTACGTATAATTAAGTACAATACAATTAAGATATATTAATATACAATAAAAGAGAGAGAAAATATTGTTATCTCTTTGTTAACAATATTTTCTCTCAAAAATAAAAGATATTGTACATCAATTATCAGTTTATAAAAATGTCTTATCGGTATAATAGTCGATTTGTATACTTAAAATTTACTTACATAAAATTATTTAAAATTTATATCACGAAGTATGGGAAATACAATAAAATAGCGTAAATAGCTAAAATCTATGAAAATAAAACAGATTTAACGAAATGTTTGCTGCAAATTTTATCAGCAAAATGCCGGCATAAGTGTAACAAAATCTATATTAACGGAACATACATAATTGCCAGCAAAAATCGTTCTGCGATTTCGTAATTATTTAAATAAAATATTCCATTTAAATTGTTACAAATAAGTGACGGATTCTACTCAGTTTCTGCTAGAAATCTATTCTGAGGTTATCTAGATAGGTTCTGCTGTGGTAGAATACGAGAACTTACTGCTTAATGCAGATGCAGTTGCCAATCGGCCAATTATGCAGCCACAACATTTTATTCGAGCATAATATTGTGCAATATATTTTGCCACAATATATTGTTCGAATCTTATGGCAAACTGTTAGCATTTTTCTTACTGGGTGCGTAAAATAAACCTCAAAATAAAAATTATATACAAATATGGTCAATTTGTGGAATCAATTATTATTTTGATTATATTTAGTCTTGCATGCATAACGAGATTGTCATCATCGGTACGTGAGTCCATTTTTTATTCATTTAAAAATTATGTAAGTATTATATGTAAGCATACGCATTGTATAACGGTATGCAACGGCGCACAAATAAAGATTATGATAAATTAATATTATAAAAATCATTATAAACTCTTATAAATCGTCGGACGTTATTGTGATACTTATATAAAATTAGAGGATGTATCTGTGACTTAGATGCTATTACCAATTTCGATAATATCAGACCAGATCAATAATGTCAATCAAATGTTGAATATTACTTTTTTAGCCCTGCTCACAATACAGCATACATTAGGAATAAGAATAAATATTAATTAAATATTAGGATATGTATAAGATGTATGAATATTCCTGTAATAAATATTAAATATTAGGATACGTAAATGTAGGAATATTTCTATGTATATCTTTTATATATCTTACATTATATTCTTTTTCATCGTGCGTTACGTTTAATTATTATTTCTAATTCCGATACTTAATATTTAATATTTAATATTTAATATTCTTATTCCTAACATGTGCTCTATTGTGCACAGGGGAGACTTTATTAAGTGCTGGTCATTGCTTTAAAGGGTATTTAAACTCTAAGCCGTAAGAAATTGACCATACACAGTCGAATATTCTCTTCAAATTCCATTGTGATTGGTCAATTTCTTACGGCTTAGAGCTTAAATATCCTTTAAAACAAGGTTGTAGACCAGCACTAACTTGGATAACTATAACTATGGTTCAAGTCCAAAAGTTCATCATTTTCTCCAACTAGCCATTACAAATGCTCTATATTTCAAAGCAATCGTACGAACAGAAGTAACATTCGAAAGACAAGATAGGTCTTTCTCTTTCGTCTCCGTCCAATATCGGCATATCGGCAACATAGAGCGAATTAAGCCGCGCGAACTTCGTTATATAAGATTCGAAGCAGGGACTCTTGCAATAAAGGCAATAATTCGTTTTCTCAATATACTCGAGCGACTCAGGCGATATGCTGTCTCTGTCGCAATATGTTGATCTGCGGAAACGTCAAAGCTGTTATTTCGGCTCGTATATTATATTTCGAGCGATGGACATGCGTGTGCCATATGCCTACAACGTGGGCAGAAAGAAGAAAGGATATGAAGTCAACGAACCTGTTCTTCAAGATCACTTTAGCTGCCAAGCTACGAAGCGTCAATAATTGTGTGTGAACGACAATAATGTCAAATGTAAGAAAATCTGCGTTAGTCGAAACGTCCAAAGTTTTCAGCACGTTATTTATCATACTTCCCGGTAAATATAACAATTTGTTATCCGACAATTTCAAAACTTTCAAGTTTCGTAGATTTCCGATGCTCTGCGGCAAGTATTTCAGCGAGTTGTGGCAAACTATCAGCTCTGTCAAAGCACTTAACTTCCCGATGCACGCCGGTAGCTCAGTCAGCTGTAATCAATGACAAATTGTGATTATACCAATGACAATGGTTAATCAAATTCATTTCTCCGACGACAGAATCCGCGATCCATTTATTCCCGTGTAAAGATAAAATACAACTTACCGAATTCTTGCTCAAGTCTAGAAAACGCAGATTATTCTGAATTGCAGTTGGTTGCAGCCAGTGCCATTCAAATTCGCCGGACGCTCCAAAACCATTGTTCGACAGAACGAGCTTTTCAAGGTCGGGTAAAGCGCCCAACTCTTTGGGCAAAGTGGTGATTCCACAGATTCCACTGCAGTTTGATAAGTTCACGTATGTTAGCTGGTACCATACTGTAGGATCATCGAATGTTTAATATAGTTATCTGGATATAGTTGATAATGTCCATCTGAATTCTAGTTGTCCATCTGCACTAATAGATGACCCTGTTCGTGAATTCAAAATTAATTTAAATAAAATATAGTCTTAATTACAGCAAATTCAGCAGACATGCGTTGATTCTTTTCCAGGATTATGAAAATTATTACACATGATGATATTAAGCGCAAAAACACAACATCTAATTTCTTTTATTCGTAAAATATTTAATATTCATTTCACTAAGAATAAGGTAATGTT
This sequence comes from Temnothorax longispinosus, assembly GCF_030848805.1. Classification (NCBI taxonomy): domain Eukaryota; kingdom Metazoa; phylum Arthropoda; class Insecta; order Hymenoptera; family Formicidae; genus Temnothorax; species Temnothorax longispinosus. Next base: position 2,634,184 of record NC_092363.1, on the reverse strand, counting down.
AATATTAAATTTTTCATCGATTAAGACGTTTACATTATGTTTTTATCACAAATATAAACATATTAAAGCGAGTCATTAATTTCAAAATAAAGAATAAATCCAATCGTATTAATTTTGTTTTAAATGTCCAGGCAATATCACTTTTTGCATAAATATCCATTTGCTCATATCACTTAAGCCCATTCTACAATAGCCGTAAAGTATGCATTAAGACGTAAGCAGTAAGCTATATCGACTAATGGGATTTTTACAATCCAAGAATGATCGGCTGTAGTTGGTCAATTTTTACTGCTTACGTCTTAAAACATACTTTTGCGGCTATTGTAGAATGGGCTTTATTCTTTTGCAGATTATCGATCGGTGCGAGTGAAAGGTTGATGACATAAAAATGACGTAGGAAGCTCAATGAACACGTAAGGAAACTTGGGAAAAACTTTTATGATTGAGTAAAAAAACCAAATAAGGTAAGAATAAATAAAACCCACTACTTTTGCAGATTTAATCGAAAAAAATTAGTGTTTTAAAATAAAATCTTGAAGAAAAATTTGTCTTTAAGATTGTCTTAAGTTTGATCCTAAAATACAGTTTTAATAAGATTCCATTATCTATTTTTAAAGATAAGATAAATTTATCTTTAATTTGATTGTAAGTAATTTTAAGATTCCATCGAGTCAATAAAAAATCTATGTAACATCGCGAGATTGTACTTAAGACGATCTTTAAAACATTTTACTATGAATAAGAAATAAACTGAGCGTGAAGCGCGTGAAAAGCGACGTCTGAATAATACAAAAAAAAAGAGAAAGGGGTTACACCATTTTTTTAATAACCAACGGGGGTAGTTCCCATTGTTATAATGAGACACAAAGGGAGTTGAGAAAAGAGCCGCTATAAAATAACCGAACAGCTGATATCGGTACTATACTTCGCACAGCGAGCATATGATGCACCTGTTACTCGTAAACATCAGTACGTATGAGTGAGAAAAGTAAAAGTCTTTTCAAAATTTTCTGTTTACTTTTTTCATTAAAACATTATTGACATTCGACATGCATTATAATTGATTCACTGAGTCTATTTATATTATTATAATATATATTAGTTGATAATATGTACCGGTTCTCGCACCGACATACATAGGTCAGCATGACGGGTTGCCCATTCGTGCAGGCGCGCATGGTCGTTCACAGCTGCGTAGGCTTCGGCACATTATAATCATCAGATAATCACTCACATATAATGGCCTAGTTTACATCGATCACTTGATACGAGTATTAAATAGTAAATAACTAGTAAATTAGTTTGATTATTGGCTGATTAGTTCAAATATATATACTATTTGATACGCGTATCAAGAGATCGGTGTAAACTATAGGCTAATGCGTCAAAGTGAATGTAATAGCTGTGAATAACCGTGCGCGCCTGCACGAATGGGCAACCCGTCATACTGACCTGTATATGTCGCTGCAACACCCGTACATTTAATAGACGTGTAGATTTAATGGACAAGTGTAATATTATTATTAAATTATTAACTCTAAATCAACTAATTTAATTTATTAAATCAATTATTAAATCACAACCAACTATAGTTAGGTGAGACACAAAAGGGAGTTGAGGAAAGAGTCGCTATAAAGATAAATTTTTTGTGTGTTATACTATAGACTATAATTTGTATCTTTTTCTTATACATAATATGCATACATATCATTTTTTAAATTCTTTTATATTGCACACATACACGCATTTTATCTTTTTCTTGTTTATACCCCACCGAAGAGTTTCCACCTTGAAGGGGTGGTGGGGCTTAGAGTCGCATGCAGCTTCATCCGCTCAGGGGTGCATCTGGATGCGACCAACTAAGAGAAACTCCCCAAGTCAAGGTGTAAGCTACCGTGCCGAAGGCTGCGTGACGCAGGGGGTGCTGCGTTGGCGAACGGTGCCTCCTGGCTACTCGATACTGAGCGAGATCCAGGAGTACGGTCCTCGATTCTACTCGCGATTCTGCTCATATCGCTCTTCCGCGGTACTCGCGGATCCTAAGTCAAGGTGTAAGCGACCGTGCCGAGGACTGCGTGGCGCAAAGGATGTTTGCGTCGTGAACGGTGCCTCCTGGGATATGGATGAGCGAGATCCAGGACTGTCCAGGAGTACATTGAGGGAAATCGCGCTTTATTACAAAGGTTTTAGGCTTCGAAAGGCGCCGATACAAGGTACTGATAGTTGAACAACATGCAGACAGTAACAGTCGCAATACTTTCAAAAAAATTTTCCTTCCGGACAAAACACGTACGAATAACATAATCGAGCTCGTCAACCGACTTTTCGTGAGGATCCTAAGTCAAGGTGTAAGCGGACCGTGCCGAGGACTGCGTGGCGCAAAGGATGTTTGCGTCGTGAACGGTGCCTCCTGGATAATGGGCGAAATTCAGGAGTATAATAGCCAAGTCCCGGTATTCGCGGCTCTGCCGGGTGATATCGCATTACCGCGGTATACTCCACCTCCACCCCCACCCTCTATTGCTACAACGACGAAGAAGAGGAAGCAGGTGCCTGCGACCCAGGCGCCAGCAAAAGCGAAGCCACCTAAGAAGAGGGATAAGGTCTCCAGGACGGCGGCGGCGCGGCGCCAGGCTTGCTCTCAACCTGGCGGCTGGCCCATCGCTCGATGACGACGGGAGGGCGGGGACTGGGACAATTTTTTCATTATTATGTTTTTCTCATTCAGAAACTACTTGCAATGCACCCTGCCCCCGTCACACTACTCGCCCGGGTATACATTTCCGATCGCAGCCGTAGGCTGATGGTAGAAAACAAAACGTAGGGTCTTTTACGTCTATCGTCATGAAAAAGCTATCGATGTTGATATGTGACGATACGAATGTAGTTACGTATACGTAACTACATTTACGGTTTACGGTTTTTATTGTTCGATCGCAATGAGAGCAGGGGACAACGACGTGCAGCTGCCAATCTCGGCGGGTAGCGCGCCCAGATAATTATTGTCCGCGTTGAGACAGTGCAGCTTGCGTAGCAAGCCGACCAAAGACGGCAAATACTCGATAAAGTTCTTAGTGATTATAAGCTCCTCTAAGTTCGACATCTGGCCGATGTCGTTCGGCAGTGCGTTCAGTTGATTGTCGTCAATCTTGAGGGTGACGATCGTGCGCAGGTAGCACAGCGTGTGTCGGGCAGCTCGCACATCTCGTTCGAGGAGAGATTCATGATCCCGATGTCGCGCCAGGCCACGTATCTCTATCGGCAGCGCGTGTATCGCATTCATCGTGCAGTCGAAGTGGTTCAAGCGTTAGAGCTGCTCGACATTCGCCGGGACACGCCTGATGTCGTTGCCGTGAATCCACAACTCCGTGAGATTGATGAGATCTCCCACAACTTCAGGCAGCTCCGTGAAGTCATTGTTGCCGATATCGAACCTCTGCAAGTTCACTAAACGGCTCATGCTCTTAGGCAACGTCATCATGTTGTTCTCCCGCAGCTCGAGCGTCCTCAAGGCTGACAGTCGTCCAAAATTAGCCGGCAGGCTTAACAATAGAGCCTACTCAGCCTACGTTTCGTTCTTTGCTATCAGCCTTAAGAAAGAGTCGAAGAGTAAATTTAACCGAAGGTTACAGTTAACTGACGTTGATGAAATTGGCCCTGAAAAATCGTGCGTAATCGTATTTGCATAAAATAATTCAGGTAGCAGAGTGACGTCAAATGACGTTTCTAACTGTCATAAACTTCTGTCATAAACTGCACAGTTCGCAGTTGATTGCCGACATTCTCTGGCCTTGTTTATTGCATATTCCTTAAAGTAAGTCTTTTTCATACTTGTATACTATAGTATGTTTGATTATTTGAGAGGTGTACCATCACTACGATCAGTGTAGCAAAAAGATTGCAATCTTGAAGTCTCTAGCTACAACGTTGTTATTTTTTGAAATATTATTAGACATTCTTTCTTTGGTTCGGTCTTTCAGTTTCTCTTTTTTACACTGTAGCTCATGTAGTTTAATTGTCAGTTACATGAGCTACAGTGCAAGAAGGAAGAGCTGGAAGTTAGCTCGAACAGCTGCCTGGACCATCGCCTGGACACCCATCGTCGCCTACATCACCACTTAGATCGAAGTGGTTTTGGCTCACGATCCCTTGGTCCACCGCCTAGTCGACGCCTAGCAAGCAGCAGCACAGCACACACAAGCGAGCAGCCGTGTACGTGTGCACGCACAAGCTGCTTACAGCATACAGCGCTACGCTTGTGTGCGTAGTGCGTATGCTGTAAGCAGCTTGAATCTAGCATCTCAACCGTCTCGACTGCCGCTTGGATCGTCATTTGGTTCACTGCCTAATACTTGGTCCAGTATCAGGTCTATTACTTGGTCCACTACTTAGTCTGCTACGTGGACTACTGCTTGATTCGCTGACTGGCTCAACGTCTAAATCACCTTCTGAACCACCTGTTTGATCCACCTGGATCTCCGTTTGAATCTCTGCGACTTGATCTGCTATCCAAATTGCGGCCTAATTTGCAATCTGGACTACCGTCTAGCCTGTTGGCACAGCTGCTATACATTGCGCAATGTATATCGTAGTATATAGGAATAGCTTAATTAAAGTTAGTACTCTTTTGAAAATAGCTTATTCTTAATGAGATGTATGGCTCCGCGCGAGAGCGGTCGATTTGTATTAGATAAATTTGATCCTCATCCGTGTATGTCTAGGTTTAGAAATTAATGATTGAATTGAAAATTGTAAGAGTAAAGTAGTCTGAAGTGAATTGTAACCCATTTCGGGAATACTTAAACTGATATATAGTTAATTTTTGACAATATTAAAAAAATAGCTCAATAATATTTTGTATTGTCACAATTAATTAAAAAATTATTAATCACAAAATTACTGTTTTACACTTTAATACTCTTTTTTGAAAATATCCATTCCTCATTCCTCACTTTAAATAAAATAAATTAGTAATTGCACGTACTCGAAGTTATCTTTAAGAAAAATATGAAATTTACAATGAAACGTATAACTATATTTTTTGGTAACATTTTTTATGTAGAATATTCCTTGAAATTAATTTACATAAAAAAATCATTTCTATTTAAAATAAAGATGCAATTGTTATATTAATAAGACTTCATAGGAAGATAATACTTATTGAAACATTTCTGTGCTACTTTTTCTTATTTTTAATTTGTTCTTGAGAAGTGGCTACAATGGCCGATTGCTTTGGATCATTTTCTGTCTTATAATTGCTTAAAACAGTGCATGGATTTAGTTGTAATTTTCAGACGAATTCTCTCTTAATCACTCGCATTTTTCATTAACTTATTGTATAAACACAAACTAAAGCCTTGTGTCCACGATGTTAGAAATTTCTCCGAGATGTCGAACGAAGAAAGAATTGATCAATCGCATTGGTCAATTGGCCAAATTGTTTAAAGGTGATTGGTGGACTTAAGACATGGTAAAGTAATTTTAATCACAATATAGTTTCATAACTATAATTTTAAATAATATATAATTATACGTAACGACTTTTTTCACGCAATAAATCATCTCATTCTAACGTGTATTACAAACATGAATCATATCTAAAAAAAAAGTCATAACTTAATATATTTGTAATTGGTAAGCCAAGAGCTTTAAATAAAGTGTTATAAGAATTTCGGAGACTACTGTGTTTTAAATATCTTATGTTCACAATTCAATATTTAAGACATTATCAATGATTATCATAAAATAAAAATTTATTATACACATAAAACGTACAAAAATGTTTTAATTTTAGATTAAATAACTTTTTAATTCTTAATGGCTATACACATTAATACGTTTATATCTAATAACTTTACTTGGCACTTGAAATATATTTACTGGAACAGGCAAAACTGCTCTTTGTCATAAAGATATTTTAAACAGAAAATTTTGTATTCTAACTGTCCTCTTATCGTTTTATACATGTTAAAAAGCTGATTAATTTTAATTTTTGTTACTTGTATATCTCTAACATTAACGGTTAACAATTTGCGATATTAATATAAAGTGTTAAATAACTCTATTATACAAGAGAAAAAGAAATGTTATTTGTTTACGTCAAACTTTAAAATGTTGAATGGCTAGATGTGCAAATGGCAATCAAATACTTTGAACACTTTGCTAAAATTATAAATATTTTTTTATAAATTATCAGCGTAGTCACTAGTATATTAGTCTTTTCTTATGTTTGAGGAATTCAATGAGCAAACTCACATCAAAGAGCACTGTCATCTAACGAATTATTTATATCGTTTCTATCGTCTTCATCTTCAATATCGCTTCTATCGTCTTCAATTTGCTCCTGCAATAAAACATAATATGTAAATTCTCTTATTATTAATAATGTGTAAAGTAGTAATGATTTCAATACAATATTAATACAATATTGTAGGCAATATTACCTGTAGTACTTCAACAAGTGTTCTCATCTCATCCAACATTTCCTTGTAAACATGATTTTCCTACTTTTCAATCTGTTGTACGAGCTTCTAAGGCATCCACAAGTGCCGTTTGTCTTTTTTCAGCCATTATTTGCCAATAGTTCTCACTAGAATTGTCTAAATCAAATAAAATACTTTGATAAAAGTTTATCCTTTTGACAAAATCCAGATTTAAAATAAATATCAAAAAAATATGAAAAGCAAAGAAAAAAAATGCTATTTTAGAGTATATCTGATGTTAAGTCTTCTACTTCAATTTGTATCTTCTCTCGTGTAGTCTGGACAGCCTTATTCTTCTTAGTTACTTTTGTGCATTTTGAAGTATCTTTTTCCCCTGTATTTGTTACATCCCTAAGAAACACACCGTACTTACAATCTATACTTCTAACCCTTTCATAATGCGTTGTCATAATAAATGCTTGTTTGAAGATAACTTACTGTTTCGTTTTTGCCTCTTTCGATTTGCAAGATCTGAGAGTCCTGTCAGCACCAACCAAAGTGTCTTTACCGGTGGCTGCTGGCTGCAGTGTGTGCAAAGGTTTCCTGTCCTTGATCTGTCGACAAGGAAAAAAAAACAAGAATTATCACCCCTCTATTTCATTCTTTCTCCTTTTGTATTCTGATTATGTAAACTGTCCTCTTTATTTGAAAAATAATATATATTTTATGTTTAAAATATGCTTAGTTCCTCTTTTCGTTTTTGCCAGTATATTCACTATTAACTTATATTCATTGGCTTTAGATTCAGTTAACGCATCACCAAAATTTCAAGCACATTTTAGGCTCTGTATGACGACGATAATTATACTAAACTTTAGGAGCGACCGTGTTGACCAGTTCGTGGTGCATCGTGCTGCTTTCGAAGGAAATTCGGAGATGTAAAATAACGTTCAATAGGACCGACCAAACTGTGGCAAACCCCGCAAACCAGGCAAACACGTTGTCTTATTCATGCACAATTTTATCTAAAAACGATCAACCGTTGATCTCGTCTCCACCAGTCCACCATGTGATCTCCACGTCTCCACATGTATTGACTGCGTGACCAGCTGTATGTATGTATGCATGTATACACAGCACGAAAATCGCGGAGCAAATCAAAATCCACTTCATCCTTGAACGCGGAAAAACTCTTGCGCATGCGCAGCAACGGAAATCTTAAGGCGGACTTGGAACGTGACACGCCAGCGCTAGAGACCCTAAAAGAGAGACCCGACTTCTTGGGAGTCCGCGTGATTGGTGCACGTAACTTGTGTCCACAAAATGGCGCCGCCCAATAGGAACCCTTGCTGATCCAGCGCGAAAAAGCAGACAACTTGGATTGAATTACACTCACTCTCCGAATTTATTTAAATATAGTAATGAATAATACGTTTTTTGAAACATGCATATATCATATAAGTGAAATAATAATAAATTAAGTGAAAAAGGTATGATAAGGGCTCAGTCACAATGAGAGGAATAAGGAATAAGATAAAAGAATAAGGAATAAGGGAATGTCGCATCTCACTTCAGTACACGTACATTAAAGTGAGATGCAATATGCCTTATTCCTAATTCCTTTATCTTATTCCTTATTCCTCTCATTGTGACTGAGCCTTAATATGTATTTAATATTATATATATATATACACATACATATACATAATGATATAACTATATTATATTTATTGTAAATTATCGTATTGTCGCATGCATCGCCATAGTTTTACTATTATATATTTTTTTCGGTAAACGACCCCCAGAATTCCCTATTCGAAGTCGAAATCGAATAAAACGCATCATTATCTTATTCTTTATGTTGTGACAGTTTCTCAACGTTTCGCATGCAATGGCCTGCATTTTTTCATGAAAAAAATGAACTAAATCAAATTTAGTCGTTTCAAAATTTGTTTTTAGATATGGTAAGTACTGCCTCATAACAATTTCCATCTGATGAAAATACTCAAATGTTGCGTTATTTACGAAAAAAAGCGTATTACGTCGAAAAGATTTCAACAACACAAATTTTGCAAATTTTGAGGATGGATTGTATGTGAGAAATCCAGCGGAACTTACACAATTTATAAGTAATATTATTATTTGAAACACGGGAGAGAATATAGCCGGCGATGTTGTACAATACATTCAGTTCAATGTCCTCTATGTGTATTTTTCTCGTTGACAAATCAGGAACAAGTGGCAAGCGGTTTTTTATTTCTTTAGATTTAGGTGTACTCAAAAAATCGCCAACAATAATTCTGTCGTCTTCTTCGTAGCTGGAATTACCTACAGGTTTTAAATATTTTGAAATTGCGATTATTTTTATTTTTATAACTCAAATGAAATTAATTTATCTCTCACATATTACTTACTTCACATACAAAAAGATCTATTGTCGATTTCCAATTCCTTAGTCTATGTTTGCCTATGTTAGCAATCCAAACATCTCTTCTTTTTGGATTCGTTGGGAAACGAGCCATAAAAATTTTTATTCCTTTCTTTGTGCGTTTTAAACATGTTGACACACAGCAAGCTGGCATTTTTATATCTATAAAAATAATTACTTAGTTATTTTTTGTTCTTCTTTTCATATATTTATACATATTACACACAATTTTTTAAAATAAACATTTCTTATTGCTGTTAATTACTTTGCAAAATAAGGTTAAAGACATTCAACATTGTAAATATTTATTAACATACATCGAAGATAATACTTTTCTACTTTCTTAATCAAACTGCAAAATAGTGCAGACATGTTATATACAGCTATTACTTATCACAGATTGATGTGTGTAAATAAATAAATCATGTTACTTACACGACACAGCAGTGTATTGTGCGACGACACAAGATCACATCACAAATGATATACGGCCGCGACACAACGTGACACACGAGCGAGCATACGTTGGGCCTCATTCGTTCGATATTCTTTCTTTGTTACAGTGTCAGAAATGCTCGCCGTTAATCGCAGGCATGTACGAATTACACGTGTTACGGCGCGAGTAAAGAGTCCTGTGTTTCTGATGCAATCTCCCTCCATATGTTCACGGCATTTGCGGCCATTTTGTGGACAGTTGTCGGGTCTCTTATTATAGGGTCTCTAGCCAGCGCTAGCGCCAACGCCAGCGCCAACGTCAGCGTCGAGAGATGCCCGCAATTATCGTCATTTCGTCGCGCATTGCGAACAAACCCGTCGATGCCTACCGCCTTCGGCGCGCAATCTGTCGATTTGAAAATCGTAGTGCGAAGAGGAGGAGTACGTTTGACGGCAGAGGTTTGACGAGTCTCTCCACGAAAAATGAGATAACTTACGAAAGAGGAGAAGGATAATATTCAAGGAAAGCGCGTTTGAAGGAAATTGATCCAATAAGTTGTAAAAGTTGAGAGATTCTTTGATCGAAAAAGAATTTAATCGTTACGTTCGACAAGTATATCCATATGACTGAAGACTAGGATAATCGGTCAATATTAAACACACATCAAGGTAATTTCCATCGTTATTTTCTGTTATTTATCTGTTATCCGGAACAATAAAGCACAATAAGTCGGCCTCGATACACCCAGGACGTGCCTGGATGTATTGAGGATAACCTTGACGTCTGTGCTATCTGACAAGCAACACTAGGGAAGTGTCATACGGCGATTTTCCTGAAACTTGGCATACAAGTAGTAAATGGAAAACTATATTGGACACGTATATTGTTATATCGGCCCGAGAGTCGTTTGAAGGGTAGAAATCACCCTATCGATTTTGGGGGTAGGTTCGACTATTTTACGAATTATTTTTACGATTGTTGCGAAATCAGGTAACTAAGGGTTTTTGAGGTCGCTGATAATGAATCTGAAGTCCGTTTTTACGAATTCAAAATAATTCGTAAAATAGTCGAACCTACCCCCAAAATCGATAGGATGATTTCTACCCTTCAAACGGCTTTCGGGCCGATATAACAATATACGTGTCCAATAGTTTTCCATGTACTACTTGTATGCCAAGTTTCAGGAAAATCGCCGTATGACACTTCCCTAGTGTTACTGGTGAGTATGATTTTCATTTTTATTCTTTCAACATGATCTTTCATTTGCTATTTACGAATTTGCTTTTATTAATGAGACTTATTCTTCATCAGATGTTCTATCCAGTTGAACTGCTTTCCCGTCGACGAAGGGGCAAATTAGCTCCTTGTTGGCTCGCTGCAACGTCCAGCGAGAAAATATTTAAAAGACACTATAATCCTGGTGCTATAAAGAAGATAAACACTGTAGAAACTTGGTAAATTATTTTGTTTATGTACTTTTAATATTGAATATTTATGACATTTTTTTTCAATTTTGACACTTTTGTTTGCATTTTATATTACATCGCCAGCGAGCAAATTTTGGAAATAATGCAGTCGCGCAACAGATCAAATAGATTTAGCTTATATCTGTCATCACAATTAATGTACGGCATAACAAGAATTCATCGTTTACAAGTTGTAAATTATCAGAGTAAGTTCAATTCTATATATATTTATTAATGATATCACCTATGCCAATTTATGTAATCTCATTACTTTTCAGAGGAAGTTTTTGAAATGCAAAAAAAATTTGACTCTGGTGGCGGCCGTGGCGGCGACGGCAGAGGGTTGGAGAATAAAGAAGATGAGTATGACGCAGTTCAGGATCTTGAATTGCGTGCAATAGATGTGCCTATTTCCACTCAAAACTTTCCTAACGCTCAATTAGAAATAGACTTACACTTACTTCCGGACGAAGAGTTTGATGAAAGACTACGGACAATTGTGAGTGAAGATCTCGTACGGTTTACTGCAAGCTTATCAATAAATTTTGTATTTTTTAACTCTTATTCTCAAATGTTAAACCCTGTAATATGATATATAACATCCTCGAGTTTCCGAACTTTTGATTCTTTAATTGTAAACCTTATTTTTAAATATTGAAAATTTTTTTTATTCACAGATGAAAGATGCAGCATGTTGTGATTTTGGTGCTTTAAATGACGAGGAGTTGGACTTTATGCTTAAACATGATTTCAATCTCGCACTGTAAGTTTCCGAATTTTATATTTTTTTTGTAGCGTGTTTTTAATTGTAATTCAACAAAAGTTCACAAAATGACAATAGTTTATGCAATTATTTGATTTTTTTTCGTTTTTATATCATTAGCTCAAAATAAATTCATGACGTTTTTAACAAAGAATAATATATTTTACTATTAATGGTTTTAGTGACCAGATGCATGAACTACAGACAGCAAAGGAAAGATCAGCATTCTCAAAGAAGACGGCTGATGATGTAACAATAGAAGGTAAGTGGATCAATGGGGTATTTTTTAAATATAATACATAGACTATTATATTATGTTTAAATTAAATTAATTAATAAAATCATTTAATGAATATAGAGATCCAAGAAAAACAGTTATCTCAGGAAACCCGTGGTCCAGTACTTGTGGATATATCGGAAAGAAAGAAATCCAAAGAGGGACTGTTATTAACTCCACAAAAACGACAGCCACATCAAATGCAGGTGGAACCGCCTACGAAGAGAAGACGTGTAAGTTTGTCTATAACTGATAATGATTGTCGTTTGGATATAATGTGAATATTTTAACTTCATAAAGTAGAAGACAAATGAGAATACATAGGCCGATATTCATAGTTTTTCATAGGGCAAAGAATTGTACATAAAAAATCACTTAATTATTCGGACAAGCAAGATCTGACCAGTCCTGGCCGATTACGGCGTTTTTCCCTTTGTTCATAATTTGTTTTTATATTTGAGACAGTCTTAAGTACAATTTTAAGGTCAATCTGAGAACCGTATTAGCATCTTAAGACATTACTTAAGATTGTTTTGATATAAGAACGGACTATGAATACGAGCCATAATGACCAAAAGTTTTGAAAAAATTAAAATCTATTTTCCTCTTTTTTTTTTTAGAAAAATTATTTTTCGCTTTTTATTTATATTTAATTTATATTTTATTTTTACTTCTAATTCTTTCTATATATTACTTCTCAGTTATTCTTTGACACTGCATCGGTGACTGATGTACCCCCTGTAGAAGATGTGGCAGTACCTCCTGCACCTGTAGAAGATGTGGCAGTACCTCCTGTACCTGTAGAAGAAGTGGCAGTACCTCCTGCACCTGTAGAAGATGTGGTAGTACCGGCTGAATTGCCTAGAGAAGAAACGAGAATGTTAGTTCTTCCACAGCAAGAGGAAACTAACATGGAATTGGAATCATTAGATTCAAGCTACTTTGTGATCCGCAGTCGTTCGAAGAAAAGCAAAATTATTGATAAAAAAACAGAGTTAAGTGACAGACAGCTTAAGAAATGGCGTCAGAATGTAAAAATTCATTGCGAGGTGGGTTCCTACATTATATAAGCTTACAAAGAAGTTCAAAAAGCGAGATTAATTTCAAACAAGTCTTAAAGGTTCTGACTAAATTTTTTGATTATCTTCAGAAATTGGATAAACCATTAACAAAAAATTTATCGCTGACACCGGCGATAAATCTTTTCAACCAACCTTCGGAATCACCTAGGCGATGGAACAAAAGTTTACGCAGTCGCTTTGCTGCTCGCATCACTGGGCCGTTCAAGAGTGTAAATGAAGATGTTGCACATGCTGAATTTACGCAATGTAGGTACATATTTAGACATTTATTAAATATTTACATTGATGCATATATATAACTGTGAATAAATTTATATTTTTAGTTTTTGAACAAATGCGTGTAGAAGAGACAGTTAGCAAGCTAGATCTTCCTACAGAAGAAGTGAGTACATTCCAAAGAATGGCGGAAATGGCAATTGCTGCTGAACCCGGAGACAGTGTTGCAAACGTCTTACCAATGACAAATATAATTCACGAAACTATGGACGTATCAATGGTACCATTACCGAAAGAGGTACCGGAAGCGATTGTCTTAGAAGAAGGCACTAGGTAAGTCTATTTTATCATGAAGAACTTATGATATTTACATTCAAGAAGTTATTTAACTAAAAATTTAATTATTAAGGATTATTCAGTTTTATACTCAGTCTTTCAACTGTTGCGATATTTCCTCAATTTCTCAATATCATTAAATGATATTATTTCAGCATCGTTGAACAGGGGCCGGATCAGGAAAGAATGAATATAAGTAATGATGAATGCTTTGAAGATATAGACATTTTATTAGAAAGACAGCGACAGTCTCCGAAAACGGCGAAACACATTCCAGTACCTTCTACCAGGTATTTTGAATTTTTCTTTTATTGTTAAGTAAAGAGTTGGACATATAACAATATTCTAAGTGTATATTTAAGTTTCTATAAACGAATGTTGACAAAACATAGGATTCATTAATCGAAAGCTTGAGGAAAAAACAACACTTTTATTGCTTTGTTGTAACCTAACAATTTTGCATAGTTCTTTCCTACGAAACTTAGCATGTTTTGTTATATCAAGTCTACCATTTATCAAAGAATTATTTGATGTATGATAAAAATATTGTTTTTACAGCAGTTCAAGCGGACACTCGCAACCTGCACTGACAAGCCAAGAGATTTTGGTTCTATTAGAAGTTTTCTGGCGTGAGAAGGATACTGTCAAATTCAGTGAACTTATTTCACCGGACACGTACACGAGAGAGGATGCTGCTACTGCTTTTGAAATACTTCTTGGTAAGTGTTACTACATTCGCAAAAAAGGGTAAATTTTACCTTACTTTAATTCTATCAACCTAATATTATACGACTCGTTTTTCACCCGTGTGAAGTTAGCTTCCTAACATTTAAAAAATAATAATTTGCACATGTATGCACAATTCAAATTTTTGTTTGGACACTAATTCAAACGGTATTAACAAAAGAATTTGAATGAGAGCAATCTTACATTAGCTTAGCCCTTCACCTACGAGAAAATTGAATTGAAATAGTCTTTAACTTTTGTTTGCACATTCACATACAATTCGATTCAATTGAAATGTATGTGAATATGCAAACGATGAGTCATCGAATGCTATAGAAAGTTTTTTTTTTAATGTTAAGGGATCAACTTCACATAGGTTCGTTACCCATTTTTCTAATGTATTATTCTCGTTCACAGACTTATATGCACAAGATAAACTCATTTTGCAACAGACTGACCATTCTAAACCTTTATGGATTTCCAAATACCGGGATGACCGGGATTAATTTATTATATATATATATATATATATATATATATATATATATATATATATATATATATATATATGTAGGTCTAGAGGTATGTTCCGGGACTGTTTACGTTTTTTGAAATGTACAGTCCTGGAATATAACGCATATATATGTAATCAGATTCAAAAAATTGTCCCGAAACGTGCCGTAGGACATGAATTTTTTCCAGGACAGTCCTGGAAACTGCCAAATGTCCTGGAATATACCGATGTAAAAAAATAAAAGTCCCGGAACATACTTCCGGACCTACATATATGTTAAGAATATATGTTAAGAATGTTCGTTTATAATTTACATTAATGCTATAACTTCGCATTGAAAAACAATTAATGTTATTATATTATTATGTTATTTATGTTATGTCGGATCATCGTTCTTTCACCAATATTAACATTGAAATTAACGAAAAGTAAAATGGGATAAGTTAAGAGAAAACATAGAATAAATTAAACTAACGAGTTTTAATATTATTTATTATTATAAAAAAGGAATTTATACCATTTTTTTTTTTTCAATAAGAGAATTATCTTGACATGAATGCAAGCTTATGATAATTATTGATTGTTTAGTTGGCGTGTATTTCGTTCAGAATGCCGCTGTATTGTTTTTATACCGCATCTCTTTTTGAATCCGTTCGCGATAGCACGATCTCGGCATTGGCTGACGAGCGCATTATCGTTATTTGTTTCTGGTATTACGTTATCATTTATGATCGCGAGAGCTCGACGTGATTCCACGATTCGCGGGATCCTCCATGAATGACGGTGAGAAACGATGATAAGACAAAATCGAATGGCTCGCGAATTATTGCGATGTAAGCGATTATTGAATTCCTGGAAATGAAACTTTATATGAGCTCAATATCCGCGCCGTCCTCTTTTCCATAGTTTATACGAGGTTTGTCCATATATAATGGGTTAATGAAAACGACGCCTTCCGACTTTCGCATCGCGCTTAATCGGCTGACAATAAATCACGAGCAATGCGCACTTATTTTTAAATTTTTCGCCATTATCGTATATGTTTTGTATTAGAAGATCATACGATCGGTCGACTTTTGCATTATTATATAATCGTAAATCAATAGGATTGCGCGCCATACTGTAATTATTGCTGCAATTAAATACAGACGATAAATTTGTAGGAATGCGAAACAAACGTTGCGTTAACGACAGATTTAGTTGCGTCGAAATATCCCGGGCGGTTTAATGCTCCAGCGTTACGACAATGTTGCAATGCAATAACTAATTGGATAATTGGGGGTAACTCGACGGGAGATATCATAAAACATATGTTAGATTATTATAAATTATTTATATATTTTTTATAAGTACTGCAAATTATTATTATTTAATAGTTTTAATACGTTATGTTAAAACTTCTAACGTTTTAATGAAATGGATAAATGGATAAATAAGTTTTTACTTACAAATATATATATATATATATATATATATATATATTTATATACTATTTGTTCTTTTATCCGTTTTACAAATCGTTATTTTTGCTAGAAAAATTACGATATTTTAATAAGAATCAAAAAGATGAGATGTTTCGTTCTATATATGTTCAAAAGATTATAAATATTTGTATAGGTATTTATTTACGTACGAATTGAAGTCAGCAATCCTACTGCAAATTATTATTATTTAATATACTTTATGTTAAAACTTTTAACGTTAATGAAAATGGATAAAGATTTAATACACGATATGTGTTATATACGATATATCATAAGTTCATACTTGCAAATATGTATTTGCATATTATGTGTTCTTTTCGCTTACTTTGAGCGCTGTGAAAATTAAAATAATATAATAAATTACATTTTGCATTTAATTATATTTTGTAGCTTTATTTATTTATCTTGTAACTTTTATTTAACCTGGTTCTGTTCGCAGTAATGATTTAATTTAATAATCAGATACCAAGAAATTAACCGGTTGAAGAGACATTGTGAAAATCGCATTGAAGGATTATTTTATGAATCAGAGAGCATATAGAGTTTGAGTTGATAGGTATAAAAATGTTAAAAATATTGGCAATTTGAGAGATTAATGCCCGAGTTCAATTCACTCTTTTGTCTTCAAGAGTGAATTGAACTAAGGTTTAATTGTAAGTTAAACGACTTTGGTGAAATCGGGCATAAATAATTGAATGGAATAAAATTGATTTTTAACAGTTGAATATCTGTCTTGACAGCTCTTAAGAATGTGGATATAGTTAAGAGTGTATTATTTACGAATCAGTATTTACGCTGTTATCCCTTAAGTGATTTTTTGGCTAGTGATTAATTATTTAAAAGCACTATTAAAAACACTATTAACAGTGCTTTTAATAGTGCTTTTAAGTGATTAATTACTAGCCAAAAAATCACTTACAGTATTAAATTTCTATAAGGGATACATATAAAGAAAATAGCTGCCTGATATATTCTCCTTTTTCTATCTAACTAGACTCCGGAAAATTACGTGGAGTATAATGACGTATATGACTCCGTGTAATTGCGGATGATGAGAAATGAAAGATCTTGGATTCGTTTCCGGCGTTCATCCCGCATATTCCTCGTTTTAAGAAGTTTTCCCCGATGAAAGGGAAAAGAGTGTTTAAAGACTAAAAAAAAGTATCATTATATACATATGCATATATATCTATATCTATATATATTGTTATATTTAATCTCCATTCAAAACAGAGGAAGAGATCCCGCCACTGTTTGTAGAGAAGATGCCGGGACCAATCAGCCATTACTCCGGTCGCGCTCTCTTTTGCACCTTTATTTCAGACAGTTTGGATACGTGCAGTTCAGGGTGGTTCAGCAGGTTAGGTTCAGGTTAAGGGTGAAGGGGGTGAAGCGTTTTTGCACAACGCGCCGTGTGGTATTGTTTGTTTATTTGCTCCGAATATTGAGATGGCGGAGGAAGTGCTGAGGGAGTTGGAAGCCGCGGCGCAAATCGTTCTGGTGAGTACCGTCCCGAATTCTCTTTCGCCACGCGAAATAGATTGTCACGAAACTGCGCGAAACCCAAGCATGATCGGTACTTATACGGCGAAAACAATTCGGATACCGCTCGCGGATTCCTGTGAGACTTACCGCGCGTTAGCGCGCGTAGAGCCAAAAAGTTTATCTGCCAGGAAACGTCGCGTCTTTTATCCTGTCCGCGAACTCTTTTGCATCCGTAGAATCCCGTTTTGGGGTTAAGATCCGCGTCACGACCTATTTAAGGTATTTCTTGAGATTCGGCGAAGTCCTGCGGACATTCGCGCGCGCGCACGCATGTATCTCGCGAAAAATTGTGATTTGAGGGATTCTTTAATGCGGGACAGGCGATTCCCACGAACGCACGTGCCGTACGAGGCAAAACAAAACAAAACTGTCTCGAGTGTATTGCAATACTCCGTGTGTTATGTAATTTCTTGTGTTTACTGCTTCAAGGAAGCGTGCTTCGTTCCACGATAGCGAAACTTGTCAACTGAAGCGACTCAAGCGACTGCGTGATTCCCAGAAGGCAAAATGTTGGCAAGTTTGCCAGCAGATTTCGAGTGGAATATTGCCGCAGATTATCAACTGCGTTCTCACATTAAGTTCACGCTCTGTTATCGATATTGTCGGCAGAATGCCAGCAGAGCTTAACGTAGACATACTTCTTCTCCTTAAGATTGGCACTCGATTCCCCAACCAAGCTCGCTACAGCCACTGATAACCCTTTGTCGTATAGAATTTGAATACAAATATTGGATGTTGCTACACTGATGAGTGGGTTTTACTCTGTGGTGGTATATTTTATACCCCAGCCTTACAAGTCTATGTAATACACTTACAGAGTAAAACTTTTTTACTGTTACTGAAGTGTATTTTACACTCCATGCAAATAACCTAGGGTTAATAGTCAGTTTGATTTTTGCTTATTTAAGCATCCTTAGGTCTCCATTGACGAAAAAAATCGCTGATTTTACATGAATACAGATATAGAAATATTAAACTTCAGATTTGCCAGACACAAAGAAAATATCCTGTTTATATATTCTGAGTTGTTTCTACATGTTTGAAAACATAGAACGTTGATAAGTGATTTTGTATTCGCGTTGCTTTCAGGCGCCACCAAATTTGATCTCATCGGAGCAGCGTCAATCTGCGGAAGCTGTGTTCCTAAATTTCCGTAAAACGAAGTCACCGTATCAACTGTGTCAACAAATTTTAGAATTGAGCTCTGTGGACTACATATTGTTTGAAACGGCCGGTTTGATAAAGACAGCTCTGATACAAGAGTGGACCACTCTGGAAAAATCTGACGTCTCTTCATTAAGACAATATTTGTTGCACTATGTTATAAGCAAACCTACGTTGGCGCCATATGTCAGGACGAGGATACTTCAAGTTTTTGCAATAATAGTTAAGAGAGGTAGCGTGGATGACTGGAATAGAGAGAAGTCGAATAATGAGTGAAATAGAAAATTTAATTAAGAGTGGGAACTTACCAAATGTAAGTATACATTGATATAGGTATTGCACGCACATTGATTTTTCGTATGGCACGCAAAGGAGAAAAGAAAGAGGAAAGAAAGACTATTTCTTTATTTGCAGCAAATTTTGGGATGCAATATTTTATCTGCGATATTGCAAGAATACGCAACGATTGCTAAATCATCCGATATCGGTCTGACATGGGAAGTACATTTTAAGGCGAAGAAGCATTTTGAGCTAAGCGATATGAAAAGAATTTTCAAGATTTGTATCGAGGTGTTCGGTGAATTGATGAAGAAGGATTTTGACGAATCGACGTTGCCCCTCGTGAAGTCCTTGCTTTCCATGGTGGAGAGCATACTCGTTTGGCCATTTATTGAAGTAAATTATATCCTTTTTTATAATTGCATTTGGGATCAATGTATATTATGCAAAAATATATATTAATTGAAAGATAAACTAAAGAGATAAAGAAAGAAATTGGACATTGCAGCTTGTATTCAATTCATATTTCATATTTAGTATTAAATGTATCAATAATGATGTATTAACTTGAATACTACATGTGGGAAATGATTATGAAGATAGATATGGATATAAATATATACCAGAGATTCATATTTAGTATTCACATTTGGTATTAAGCAGGGCATAATTGATATATTCCTTTGAATATTAAATGTGGATAATTATGGAGATAGATATGGATATACAGGATCTAACAGAGATAGATATTTATATAGAGCTATATCACAGTTGGTTATATATACCTTAACTCCAGTGCACTACCTAAAAAATTACTACTTAAGAGCATGTGTGAGGTTTATGAATCCGGGAATAATCCACCATTGAGGTTGAACGTACAGTGGCAAGACGTAATACTAGATGCAGCAGTATTAGATTTATTTTTTACACTGTATTGGAAAGTACGTAGCAATCCGCAGTTAGCACATCATGCTATGAACTGTCTGATACAACTAGCGAGCTTACATGGTAGAATCCTGGGTGTGGAAGAAGTAAAAGTGCAATACTTGACAAATTACATGCAGAGATTCTTGAAGCTTGTGTTAAGTATTGAGATTGGCGATCAAGAGGCGAATGGAATTACCAACATTATAAGAAAGATTAATTATTTCTTTCAAAGCTCATTGAAGAGTCTTCCTGAGGACTTGTACAAGCCATTTTTGGAACAATTGACAAGATTAACATGCTTATTTATAGAATGTGCTGCACAAGAAGAATCGGTAATTATTGCATCTATTTCAGTAAAATTTGCGTTTAAATTTCGGTTCAGAAGTTCATTTTCAAATTTGATTCTGTTTGATAATGTTTATCCAGATCAATGACCATATATAGTTGATAATGTCTTTTGATAATGTTTAATATAGTGTATCTTATAATTAATGTAATAAAGAAGCTTAGATAATTTATGTAAACTCGAAAAAGGAGTATTCGAGTACAAATTTAATGCTCGATCGAGTTTGAAATCCACGTGATGAATCGTACGCAAATACACAGAGGTCACTCTCGAAGTTATTTCCGTCTCTATCGGTTCCTTGCTTTCCTCGTGTTTTATAACCCTAATTTTTTGACGATTTGTAGTATATTCGGGACTGAAGTTATAAAAGAATTTTCGTGAAGTCGTTGTTAATCGATGTTGGTTACGTTTTATCGTTATTTTTTCTGTCAGAAACGCCTTCAAAACGACAAGTCGAGGCGAATTCCGAGACGCAACATAACCTGCATGAATCTGTTGATTGGTGTGTAAGCATAATAAAAGCTAATATTAATATTAATCAACATTGATTATATTTTTCTGCAATATTTTTTAGATTGAAACCATGTTCACGAATTAGCTCATGGTATTTAAATCAGGCGATTAGACAACATAGTCTGTGTAAGGTGTGAGTCGCTGTTTCTCGCTTACAAGAGGCTTTTAAAGAAATTGTTGCTTCTGTTTAGAAGTATGTTCGCTCATATTCGACAGAGGCTATTATTTAATACGGTAATCAAGTATGGCAAACAGAAGGGATACAGCAGTACATCGGCTGTCAGCGAAGTCAAGAGTGAAGTCAAGAGCGAAGCAGAAGATGTGGCGGAGCCAATATATCCGCCTGTTAAAGACCTAAGCTGGAAAGCTCAGAGGAAGAGGAACAGACAAGCTTGGTATGACAAGATTAAGGGCTTAGAAACCGTGGAGGAGAAACAATTTGAGATCAACATGCCACGTTATTACGGCTGGAAGTCGCTGATCCTAAAGGAACATGTTATACCATACAATGCTCTGGCACATGCGCAATATTATACGAGAACACATGTTGTCCAGGAATCTGGTCTCCCAGCATTTTACAACAATATAGTTTCCACCGAGCAATTGGATAGGATGGTACAAGCAGTCAAGAGTGACATAGAAGATAATATAATTTTCGAACATTGCATTAGACGGTAGGTACTTACATTTTTGGAAACAAATATTCTTTTAGTTATGACATAATGTGCAAGTAATAGTTAATTATTATCTGATTATCCAGTATTAATTATCTATAATTACATATATTTAAATTATTTAAATCTGAAAGCTTGTTGTTTATACAATATATTATTGCAGAAGAGACCATGAGATACCACCAGATAAGTTCCCATTGGACGAAAACGTTAAGGCTCATGACAGAAAAATATATATGGAAGAAGTTATATCTAAAGCGTTAATTCACAGAATTAATAAAACAATGCTGATACATCTCGCCCCTGAAAATCTGCACTTATTGCACGCTGAAGTCGATTTTGAACCGAGATTAGAAGCATCTTGGTTTATGGGTAGTTTATATCCCTCTACTTTTCGAAGGTTGAAAAGAAAGTCTATTGAATTTATGAAGGATCATGCTGATGACCCAATAGATTTGCCTGTTCAATATATTGGTCAGCCTGTCATGCATTTAAGGCATAAACATCCCCTGAGAGAGATTATTCCCTTAAGCGATTGTGAAAATCCAGCTTTAGACGTACCTACGTTCAAATTGAATCCCGGTGTATTGACTTATAATTTTGAAAAGAAACACTTGACCAATATACCCGGCTTTTGGCCTGGCGATGAAAGTGAATTCGGACTTTTATCGTATCACAACTGCACGTACTTGCAGACAAGGCCAGAAAAATATAACGACACCTCTACAGCACTTACAGTACAGGCTATATTATCATCTTACAGCTGGTTATTATCGCAAGCCTGTTATCAAGGTACTTTTATAGTTTAAAGTTATTGTTTAGATGTTAATTGAAATTTCAGCTTTCTACACGTATATCTAAAATTTCAGGTTTCTCTACTTTTAACGATATCACGTATCCATTAACCACTCAAACGGTTATAACAAACGGACAATGGTGGTCGTTTTTTGTTTACCAACTCAACACTACTTTAGTGCATTCTGAGCACGCGGATGAAAATCCGAAGCGCAACATTTGTTGGGTTACAGAGCCGATAAAATTATTCGATAAAATAGAAAACGAGAAAGTTCACGGTTTAAATGAAGAAGTTTTGAAAACTTTAATTAAGTTTTACATGAATGTTTCTGAGGAAAGGACGGGCGTAGACTTGAAACCATATTTAGGGAAATCCGTGAAAGTAGTAGCCGACATAGAACACGATGAAAGGAGAAATTGGCTCGAAAAACAATATAAGTATCTCGTGAACAACAGGCCGAGGCACAGGTGAGATAACATTACAATTATTTCAATACTCTTTTTACTGTACTTTTAATGTAAGTGTTAAACAGATTTATAGAGTGAAAGGAATATTTATTAATATGTAATCTTTTTTTTTCAGACGGACACCGGAAATATATGATTGGCAAAAAATCTATTTGATACGATTTAAAACTCGTCCGTTGGATAAGAAACGTGAACCTTGGCAATTCGGCGTTAAAGCGTACAAACGTAGATTAGATGATCATTGTCCACCCTACATACCAAGATATTTACGAGGTGCCAAATCTCCCAAAATGAGACAGAAGGGACGATTTGCAAAAACGTACTACCCATAATTAGAAATACATATAATTATCATATGTCGAATGTATAAATACAATACAGCGATTGTGAAAGACAATTATTAATTTTTGTCATAATATTTATAATCCTGTACAATATACAATTTACTTTTGTTTCCTCGTCAAAAGTTCGCGTACAAAGAATGTTAAAATTCTTGTACAATCTTGTCTTTTTGTAAAGAAAGCGAAGAGAATTTTATCTAGACGTACATTTTTTATTTACAATTTGAGCACAAGTTTGTGCATTATTGCTGCGCTAAATATAATAATGTATTGAAAGACTTGGCAGATAGATTTAAATTTATTTTGCTGTCGGTATACTTATCTTTCACTGTTATAGCAACAGGTGAAGAACCTCTGCAACAAAAAAATTCGAATTATGTGTTTTAAGAAATATATTATAACAAAATGTTAAAAGAAAGTACAGTAATTAAAAAAAAAGTAAAATAGTTTTTTAAAAGAATATACATTTCAAATTCTTTTAGGAATAAAAAATTGTTATACATTTTTCTGAAGAATTTTTCCACAATGTGATTGCTATAATATATTATATATAGTATAAATATATTTTTTACTAACTTGTTAACGGCCACGATAACAATCTGTTGTTCGGGCGTCAAGAAAGCTATCGCTTCAATATCTGGATTGCCTTCAAGACCTGTAGATAAGATTCTGTAAGAATCCCGTGGCACAAAGCTGCTGAAGTGAGAAATCGCGTAAAACATCGGCTGCTTGTAGAATTCATCGTTCTCCGGCATTACGATAATCGGGGAATCCACATAATTTTTAGCCCAATTTGGTGCCCCATTCTTATTGAGCGCCATATTCCAATCTACCCATCCGACTGCCCAATGCGACAAGTTCTAGGAATATATTTATAAATTTTATAATACACAATTCAAAGCATTTTAATATATAATTACATGTATGATTTACTATCATCTTTACACAATAAAACTATATTGTGCTAATTCTCTAACAAAAAATCCTCTAATATAAAAACCGGATTAACACTGAACAATATATACTTTTAATTAAACTCCAGTGTGTCCGCAAAAGTTCTCATCATACATTTAGAATTAATTGTATTCAGCAGATTCTTATTTTACGACTAAATCGAGAGTGTTCTTTATATTAGATTAGATAAAATTGAAAACGGTACAAACGCGTTTATGATTTGAAATATAAATTGTGATTAGTACATACATATACAAACCTCGATTATATCTAAGGCATATTCTTCTCCTCGGTCCCATGATCCCAATATTACCTTTCTTATTTCTAAGGGGCTGCTACCTATGAGGCGAAAATTACATGAATCTCTTTTTTGAAACTTTTGGAAAAACATATCTATCGCACAGTTATATCTTTCATTATTTACTGTGTAATGCTGGCCTG